>NW_024070187.1:68652436-68693198 GCF_014754425.2 Oryx dammah
AGATCACTTATATGTGGAGTCTAAAAATATGATACAAATGAACTTATTTCAAAAACAGAAAGAGACTCATAGATATAGAAAACAAACTTATGGTTACCAAAAAGGGAAAGGGGGTTGGTGGGAGGGATAAATCAGAAGGTTAGGATACACACTACTACACTACTGTATAAAAAATAGATAACCAGCAGGGACCTACTGTATAGCATGGGAACTATTCTCAATATTTTATAATAACCTATAAGGGAAAAGAATCTGGAAAGCAGCATGTATAAATAAGGAATATAAATATAAAGAATATAAAAAAGAATGTATCTGGATGTATAAGTGAATCACTGTGCTGTATACCTAAAACTAACACAATACTATAAATCAACTATACATCAATCAAAAACTTTAAAAGATCAGTTAAAATCCCCCCGTCCTTGATATAGATCATGATGTTCACTCAAGACGCATGTTCACAGTAAGAACAGCTGTAAGGCTTCCAAATATTAAACAGTCTAAAGAGCAATGAGAAAGGGACACCTCGTGCGCACACATGCTGTCAGTCAGTTGTATCCGACCGACTCTTTGTGAGCCTATGGACTGTACCCTGCCAGGCTCCTCCATCCACAGGATTCTCCGGGCAAGAATACTGGAGTGTGTTGCCATTTCCTCCTCCAGGGGGTCTTCCTGACCGAGGGGTCAAACCTAGGTCTCTCATGTCTCCTGCATTGTCAGGCGGATTCTTTACCAACAGCACCACCTGGAAAGCCCAAGAGACGCCTCATCAATGCCCAGTTCCTATTAAATCATTTCAGGTCAGTCGTTCAGACATGTCCGACTCTGTGATCCCACGGACTGCAGCACCCCAGGCTTCCCTGTCCATCACTAACTCCCAGAGCTTGCTCAAACTCACATCCATGAGCCGGTGACGCCATCTCATCCTCTGTCATCCCCTTCTTCTCCTGCCTTAAATATTTCCCAGCATCAATTAAATAATAGATGCTAACCCATCTGAGAACATCTTTTATTGAGCATCTTCCTCGTATAATAAACATTATGGAGGAAAAAAAAGAAGTAAACAAAATTACCTGACCCTGACCTATCTCTGCACAGTCTGCCTCTTCAATTTCCCTCACAGGAAACTTCCTGACTCCCATTTGGGCAGCCCTGGTTCCCTCTGGCTGGGAGATGCTCCCTTTCCCTCTCTGAGCAATTAACCCTTTCTCATCCTTCAAGATTCAGCTCAAAGGTCACTTCCTACAGGAATTCCTCCATGACACCTGAGGCAAAGTGGATCGTTCTGCCATTCATGCATTCACCGCATCTTTCTGTCAGAGACCTTATTACGCATGTGCTTCTGTTTCCCACAGAGTGTGAGCTCCTGGGAGTAAGGAGAATGCTTCACTCATGCTTGTTGAGTAAGGGTCTAACTCAGCTATCAGCTAGGCTCACCCGGGTCCTTAAATTCTAGATGATTGCTCCAAACCCAGTTCCATAGATTAAAGACACCTAAAGCACTTCCAAGGGTTCTTCAAATTCAAGAAGTTCTTAGAGACTTATAGTTAATTCTCATGTTAGTTGTATGGTTATATGATTAGTTCTCATGTCCTGACTTTACCAAACTTTGTTTTGCTCTATATCTTGTAGCTAGTTTTTCATTCTGCTCTGGCATCAGCTGCTATATAGCATACAGCTTCTTCTCTGACCCACCCCACCCCCAAAGCAACCATGAGAACAAGGCATTTTCCTAAAGACCAAATGATCACAGGAAGGGTGACATTGCATACAACAGAGCAAACGACTTAAAATCATGTATTAGCTCTTTCTTCGGCCTGGCTACCACCTCGTGTAATGTTCCTACCTCTCAAGAACTTCCCAGCTCCTCTCTCTCCAATCTTTTTCCCACCACCCACCCTGCTTTTCCCCTCCATTGTTTTAGGAGCCAAACCCAACATTCTTCTCATTTTCTTACATAGAATGGTACATCTTTCTACCTGGGCTCTTCCAAATACCTATGTGCTGAGTGTTCTCCAGACCAAACACTCACCAACCTATTTTCCCAAGCAAAGACAACTTCCTACTTAAGAAAATACTCTGCCAGCAATTAAGGTAACTTCACCTTCTGTCTACAGAATGAACCAGGAAACCTTTTATGCAAAGGTTCAGATGGCAAATAATTTTGGCTTTGATCTCTGCCACACCTACTCAATTCTGCCATTATAGCACTAAAATAGCAAATATGAAAGTGAATTAGTATGCTTCAATAAAACTTTATTTGTAAAACAAGCAGTGGGGGAGGCAGGCTTGATCCCCAGGCCAGAGTTTGCTCAGGGGCAGGATTTAGCCCAAGGATGGTAGATACTGACTACCCTGTTTGGGGCTTCCCCAGTGGCTCAGACCTTAAAGAATCTGTCTGCAATGAAGGAGACCCAGGTTCGATCCCTGGGTTGGGAAGATCCCCTGGAGGAGGAAATGACTACCACTTCAGTATTCTTGTCTGGAGAATTCCATGGACAGAGGAGCCTGGCATACTACAGTCCATGGGGTCACAAAGAGTCAGACAGGACTGAGTGACTAACACGTGCACTTTTACCCTATTTTAGACAATAAGTGAACAAACAACCATATCCTTAAAAAGCTTCCAGTCAAGTCAGGGCAAGCAAGCAGAAACAAGAAGATCACTAATTTTTAAGAGGTCATGAGTGCTAAGTTCCAGATGAAAGATTCAGATTATCCAAGCTGACATTTTAATAGAAATTTCTTAATGCAATATTGGATGAGGCACAAGTAACCTTTATAGTGTTGGGGGAAGTGCTCTTTTCAAATAGTTAAGCTCATTTGCTAGGAGGGCAATGATCATCTTGTACAAATGTCAACAATCTACAGCCCACACACCAAATCCTGCCCACCAACTGCTTTTTAATATTTATTTATTTTTATTGATTGCTGATTGCTTTCCACCACCTGTTTTTGCAAATAAAGTTTTATTGGAACACAGCCATACCTGTTCTATTTACATATTGTCTAATGCCAAAGAAAGGCAATGCCAAAGAATGCCCAAACTACTGCACAACTGCACTCGTTTCACATGCTAGTAAAGTAATGCTCAAAATTCTCCAAGCCAGGCTTCAGCAATACATGAACCGTGAACTTCCTGATGTTCAAGCTAGTTTTAGAAAAGGCAGAGGAACCAGAGATCAAATTGCCAACATCCACTGGATCATGGAAAAAAGCAAGAGAGTTCCAGAAAAACATCTAGTTCTGCTTTATTGACTATGCCAAAGTCTTTGACTGTGTGGATCACAATAAACTGTGGAAAATTCTGAAAGAGATGGGACTACCAGACCACCTGACCTGCCTCTTGAGAAATCTGTACGCAGCTCAGGAAGCAACAGTTAGAACTGGACATGGAACAACAGACTGGTTCCAAATAGGAAAAGGAGTGCATCAAGGCTGTATATTGTCACCCTGCTTATTTAACTTCTATGCAGAGTACATCATGAGAAATGCTGGACTGGAAGAAACACAAGCTGGAATCAAGATTGCTGGGAGAAATATCAATCACCTCAGATATGCAGATGACACCACCTTTATGGCAGAAAGTGAAAAGGAACTAAAAAGCCTCTTGATGAAAGTGAAAGAGGAGAGTGAAAAAGTTGGCTTAAAGCTCAACATTCAGAAAACGAAGATCATGGCATCCGGTCAAATCACTTCATGGCAAATAGATGGGGAAACAGTGGAAACAGTGTTAGACTTTATTTTTTTGGGCTCCAAAATCACTGCAGATGGTGACTGCAGCCATGAAATTAAAAGACGCTTACTCCTTGGAAGAAAAGTTATGACCAACCTAGATAGCATATTCAAAAGCAGAGACATTACTTTGCTAACTAAGGTCCATCTAGTCAAGGCTATGGTTTTTCCAGTAGTCATGTATGCATGTGAGAGTTGAACTGTGAAGAAGGCTGAGCACTGAAGAATTCATGCTTTTGAACTGTGGTGTTGGAGAAGACTCTTGAGAGTCCCTTGGACTGCAAGGAGATCCAACCCGTCCATTCTGAAGGAGATCAGCCCTGGGATTTCTTTGGAAGGAATGATGCTAAAGCTGAAACTCCAGTACTTTGGCCACCTCATGTGAAGAGTTGACTCATTGGAAAAGACTCTGATGCTGGGAGGGATTGGGGGCAGGAGGAGAAGGGGACGACAGAGGATAAGATGGCTGGATGGCATCACTGACTCAATGGACGTGAGTCTGAGTGAACTCCGGGAGTTGGTGATGGATAGGGAGGCCTGGCGTGCTGCATGCAATTCATGGGGTGGCAAAGAGTCGGACACGACTGAGCGACTGAACTGAACTGAACTGAACTGATGGCTACGTTTGCTCTGCATGGCGGGGTTAAGTCATTTCAGTAGACTGTATGTAGACCACAAAGCCAAAAGTATTTACTCCCTGGCCCTTTACAGGAAACGTTTGATGACCTCTGATCTAGGACATTTGCGATATGGGGTTGATAAAGTCATTGTAACGCTTTAATGAGACAACTTGTAAAACACTCAGTATGGTGCTGGACTCTTCTCTTTTTCCCTCCACATAGCAGCTGATTGTAGAATAATGGTGAATTCATTATATCTTCTGTAATTTCCAAATGAAATCAATTTCTGTTTAGACAATGTTAAGGCCAGCAGACTATCACACACAAAGGATTTCAAGATTCTCTTAAAATGAGCTTCAAGGGCATTGCTAAATGTGCATGTTGCTCTTTTGTTTATAAGTGGCATAAAACCAAGGAAAAGTGGCTTTTTGAAAAAAAAGAATATTTATTAATTCACATAACTAAGAATTCCTGGTTGGACCTTTGTGTATGGTGGGTCCAGACACTCAAACCCTGTCATCAGGAATCTGTGTTCTCTTTGTCCTCTTCCTGGCAAGGCCTTCCTTCGAGCAGTTTCATTCGCAGGCAGACTCTCCCCATGCACACGGTGGTGGCAAATGCCCAGGAGAACAGCAGACTAGGGCTCAGCACAGGGTCTGCAAATGATAGCCCTCAAGTCAAAACCCACCCGAGGCCTGTGAGCTAAGGAAAATGTTTGCATTTTCAAGGGTTGCCGAAAAACGCGAAGACAATTTTGTGACACGCATGGCTGGCAAAGCTGAAAATAATTATTATATGGCCCTTTACAAAAAGGGTTTGCTGATGACAGGGCAGTCCAATACAAAAAGAGCTATTCTTGTCTGTTGTTTCCAGTAAAAGGCCCAAGACTGCCTTCCTGGGACCACTTGTTCCCCTGTGCAGTGTTCTGGAAATTTTTCCATCTGTCTCAGATGTCAGACAGAGTTGGATCAAGTGCTCCCCTGGTTCTTCCTTAAGCTGCTCTTAAGTATGTAGCCTTGCTCCTTTGTTCAAAGTTCTATCTGCACAAAGCAATCTGCTTAGTTTTGTTTTTCAGGGGGTTTTTTATGATTTTTTTTTCTCATTACTCCTTTCTTACCTTTAATCACTTTCTATGTTCTTATTTTATAGCTTCTATCTGATACCTGGTTTTGGAAAGATGGATATTTCTATTGCTATGCCTGTTGGCATTGGCTCATACATTTGGTGTTTTTTTTTTAAAGACCTTGGATTGTGAACTCATTTCATCTACTGTTTGATCCATGGGAACCTTGGGGCTCCAGGTTTGGGGATATCTCTCTAACAATGCCTCAGCTCTGCATTTGTCAGGAACTTGCGGAACACCTAAGAAATGCCACTATGCTAATTTAACATCCAGAAGTGTCTGATACCATATGGGGAGTTCACTGTTGAACTCCAAGGCTAGAGAGGGCAGGCCTGGGGTTTCAAACTTTTCCACCACTGAGAACTCTCTCCAAGGAATGTGAGCCTTCCTGTCATTTCTCTCGGTCTTTTGAGGGTCTTTTCTCTTCTCTTTACCCTCTCACTACGGGTAACAGCTTTACAAGAGATATTGAGTTTTCCTTCTGTCCCAGAGTAACCACTGTATTCCAAGCTCCTCGGTTTCTGAGATCATCAAATCCCCCCAGGTAGCTCCAGCTTTAGTTTGCAGATTGCACTCTGGTTTCTAGTTTTCATTTCTTTTTTGGTCCCTGGGATTTCCTTTTCTCTCTTTTGAGTCCAGTATGACATTTAAAGGAATGCTAGCTCTATTTCAGATCGCATTTCCAGGTGTCTTCATAGCAGGAGGGCTCTATGTATTGCAATCCACCACATTGCTGGAAATAGAAAGCCCATTAGGCCCCTGAGATCCTGTGTAAGAATCTGCCAGCGTCGTGTGCCACCCGCAGACGTCTTCCTTTGTCACTTTATTTATCTCCTATAACAGCACTCAAGAGCTGCTTGCAAGAGGGTCGCTGGAGATGATCATTTGAGCTAGTTACCAGGCTGCTGATGTAGGTACTCGATACCCTCATTGTAGGGGAGCGGCACAGAAGTGGGGGTGGGAAGGTTCTGAATCAGACTGAGTTTCACATTTGGGTTCTTCTGCTTCCAAGATGAGTAACCTTGGGCAAGCCATTGAACCTCTCTGCACCTTCATTTCCCAACGCGTGAAGCAGGAATAAGGTAGAACGAACCCCAGAGAGTTGCTGAGAGCATTAGATACAGCAGTGCACACAAAGGGCCTGGCACAGGGTGAGAGTTTAAGGAAAAGGCCCTGCACTGGGGAGGCTCTTCTCTAAGCCCTCTCATGCACCAGACCAGTGATGGAGGGACAGAATTGTCCTGCCTCTTCTCTGAAGTAAAAACAAGGAGGGTGAAAAAAAAAAAAACAAAAAACCCTGAGATCATCGCCTTTGCAACTGAAGAGATTCTGACCCAGTCCTCAGGAAAATAAATAAATAAATAATAAGATTCTTAAAAAGTCCCTTTGAAAATGTAAACTTGAGGAAGGATTACCTAAAGGAGTGTGTGCATGAAACTTTACTCAAATAAACCATAATGGAAAAGAATATGAAAAGGGATATATATATATATACTGACGGAGAAGGCAATGGCACCCTACTCTAGTACTCTTGCCTGGAGAATCCCATGGACGGAGGAGCCTGGTGGGCTGCAGTCCATGGGGTCACTAAGAGTCGGACACGACTGAGTGACTTCACTTTCACTTTTCACTTTCATGCATTGGAGAAGGAAATGGCAACCCACTCCAGTGTTCTTGCCTGGAGAATCCCAGGGACGGGGGAGCCTGGTGGGCTGCCATCTATGGGGTTGCACAGAGTCAGACACGACTGAAGTGACTTAACAGTAACAGTAACAGTATATATATTGAATCAATTTGCTATACACTAGAAACTAACACAACATTGTAAATCAACTATGTTTCACTAAAAATAATAATAATAAATAAAAATGAAACTCCACAGAAGGATCTCAAGGGGTTCTCAGGCTTGGAGGTGTCAACCTCATATAGAGAGGTTGTGGAAAGAATTCACAAACCACCTGAACCTTCCTGAAGGCAGGGCTGACACTGGGGGGTTCAGGGGACTCTTAACCTGTATCACTGTGGATCTCTACACCGCCCTCCATCAGTCTCTTATTTAACGCCTAAGTGTCAGTACTGAAGTGCCACACAAAATTTTTGGAAATGTTTACTCTAAAAAGGAGAACAAAAGACTGCCCAAAGCTCCTAAGCATTTTCAAGGGAAATTTGAACTGATGCAAAAAAAAAAAATTCGTAAAATATAAATGCATTTCTGTTACAGATTAGAATCAGCATTGTTGAAAAGATTCTTTTGGAAGTATTTTTTAAAAAACATTTGGCTACAGGAACAGTTATTTGTCCAAAAAATATTTCTAAATGGGTCATTTGGCACTGCCTGGCAGGGGTGTGTAGGTTAGGAAGTGATCCGCAGGCTGCTTCCTCTTGAGAAGTGCTTGACCCACTGGGAAATGTGTTTCTCACTCAGCAAGTGCTTACTCTGCAGCCTGAGAGGCAGAGAAAGGTGATAAGGGCCAGATATCAGGAGCAGTCTTTCTTCTTTGAAGGTTGCCAACGTTTAAGGAGCAATTATCTATGAGCCTTTAACAAAATTTTGTAGGATTCGGTTAAATTCAGATAAAAACTTGCTACAAAGTTAATCATTTTTACAGCTAAAATCCTTTTTTTTTCTGCGGTGTGTTTTGGGGGCAAAAGTAGAAAACAGTTCACACAAATTATTGTGATTGTCTTGTTCATATGCAAGCCCATTAAATCTTCCCTTCTTATTTTTGTCTTTGTAGTTTGCTGATGTCTCCACGTTGTGACAACTTCAAATGATGCCCGGTTTGCCACCTGCTGACAGAGCAGAGCTAGAATCTCTAGGCTGAAGTTCAGGAAAGCACACTTTGCTTTAATACACAGAGGTAGTTACTCACACTGAGAGCTGTCTATTCCCTGAATTTGTTTGGCTTTCCCTAACAGTGAATTCCCATCACAGAAAGCAGGGGAAGTCATCATGAGAAATGCTGCAGGAGGGTTTCTGAGTTGGCTGTGGGATTAAAACACGAGATCCTAGGCCTTTTCTAAGCTTAAGATGCTATGATCTCACCTTCTAAAAATAATATTTGCATAGGACTTCAAAGTGTTTAATAAACCTCACATGATCTCATTGATTTAGTTTTCTTTTCTTTTTATTTTTTAAAGTCTTTACTGAATTTGGTACAATACTGTTTCTGTTTCATGTTTCAGACTTTTGGCTGAGAGGCATGTGGGCTCCTGGTTCCCAGACCAGGATGGAACCTGCATCCCCTGCCCTGGAAGGTGAAATCTCAGCCACTGGACTGCCAGGGAAGCCCCATCATTGATTTATTTTTAAGCAATGGAGATCACTTCTTTCTGACTTTATAATAAGTATCAGTAAATAAAAATAATACAAACTTCTGGAGAAAGAAGGCAGAATGAAGACAAAATATTCTCTTTCCTTAATATATAGTATATGAACAAAAATAATAAAAACCAGTAAGAAAAGGAAATCAGCAACAGCAAGCAAACAAGGAAATGGGTACAAACAAGGAAGTGAAATAGCGTCAAGTGAAGTGAAGCAAAGTACTTCAAAAAGAGGAGGACAAGGAAAGGAAGGGGAACTTTTAGAACAGTGCAGATTCCAACCCTGTGCTCTTCCTAGAGGCCTTTGAATTATCAAAAATCTTGAGCATTTTCATCAAAAGTTCCACATCTGGGAAGAAGAAAACTAGCTGAGTATACGAGGTTATAAAACAGGTTAATAATAATATGAATTCAACATACTGAGGCCCAAAGAGAAAAATAATAAGAGAATGATCTTTTTAAAAAATGGAGATTTAAGGTCTATTGAAAGAAATTAAAGACCAAAATATTATCATGGAACTAATAAATAAATAAAAATAGCAAAAAGCTGAATAGACACAGCTCAAAATAGAATTACAGACAGAAAAAAAATGCTTGAGATAAACAGTAAATATGAAAAGTGCAAAGCAATTTAAACCTGTTTGTTATTCTTAAAATAGCAAATCCACAAATAGGACAGACTAAATATAAAAGATATAAAACAAGAAAATTGCCCTGACACCTGATGAAATGAAGCAAAGACTGAAAGAGCACAGCAGGATCCAGGAAAGGAAAAATGGAATGCTCAACACTGATAACAGCCTCTTTAGCTTATTGAACATCAAGGACTTGAAGGAAAAACAACAACAAAAAAAAATCCTTTTTTTTTAACTGACGTTAAAAGTGAGGGAAGTCAGTTAGGTCTGCACTTACCTGTGATAATCAATACTTAATGCCAGAATAGAATGAAGCACCGTCTAGAACTTCTAAGGGAGAGTGTGACTCAAGAATTGTTTACTCACCCAAGATGATTTCTAGCATAAAAATCTCAGACAAATATTCTGACACAGGAAGGGACTCAGAGAAGACACACCTATGATCTTTCTTGAAAAAATTACTCAGTGATTAAACTCAGTCAATTTAGAGATGAGGCAAAACAAAGTATCTGGAAAGGGACAGGATGGGGTAAAAAGGAAGGGTCATGAACATAAAATTTACTTGAATACCGAACTGATGATATGAAACCGTTATGGGAGTAATGTTTCCACAACAGAATGTGAATGTTACAAACGATGAGACTGTAAAAAACAGTAACAGAGTCAGCACAGGGAGGTGAGGGGTGGAGAGATGGCAGGAAGTGCAAGACAAAAGGTTTACTCATGTTTCAAATCCTGAGTCATTCAATACTCTCTAAAATTGAAACCTATTCTTATGGAGTAATGATTCCAACATCTTAAAATCTTTCATAATTTCTCTTCTTAACCTTATTTCCCCAAGAGGGGATTTTAAGGAAATAATGGCCTTTGTGGTGAAGATACATTTAACAGAAGAGCAGCGATTCCTTCAGTTTTAATTTAGTTTTACTTTTCCAATGTTAAATTCAAGTCATATTAAATCTATTATTTTATTAAAAATAGCATGTATGGTATTCTCATATTTCTGTAAAAAGATTTCTTCCTCTCTAGGTCTGTGTCATCTTGTCTCTTTAAGCATACCTTCTTCTCTCCTGTCTTCTCCCTTCTAAACAGTGCCCTGATTTTCATTTAGCTATCTCCACCAGATAATATGTGTCGTACATGCATGTGCTAAGTCACTTCAGTCATGTCTGACTCTCTGCGACCCTATGTACTGTAGTCTGCCAGGCTCATCTGTCCATGAAATTCTCCAGCTAAGAATACTGCAGTGGGTTGCCATTTCCTCCTCCAGGGGATCCTCCTGACCCAGGGATCGAACCCACACAGGGAACTCTGAGCCCAGCTCTAGCTCTGCCATGTGGTGACTCATCCCAGGATAATCCCATTTCTCCTTATCCCATGGAACTCAGGCAAAGCCAACCAGAGTGTGGTATAGTCCTGCCTCAGAATCTAGGCTTGTGACCCAGCTGAGTAAGGCCAGCATAGCTTGAGGGAAGGTTTGCTGGGGACTTCTGGGAAAAGAGGTATTCTAGCTTTTACAATACACACACCACACTCACCAGGGGAGGCTCCTTCTCTCCCTCTGGACTTGGTATGGGAAAGTGCAAAGCCCAGAGTGGCTACAGCCATTTTCACCACAAATGAAGCCAGCCTGAGGCTAATGCCCCCACACACAGAGGGTAGAGCCACAGAAAAATGAAGTGGATCAGACTGCTGTCTCTGAACATCAGTTATGGCAATCAACACATTCCATATGAGTTAAACCCATTTGAATCAGATTTTATACACATCTTTTGGGAGCTAAAAACATTGTAATTGATTCATCTGCTTAGAAAGATGTGAAATATCATTCACTTAATGATAATCATTTGGGGTTATTATAAAGCATGGATATTTCTCCATTTCTTAAATACTTCACAATGAAAATGTTCCATTTTTACAAACACAGAATAGTCATCCTTCTTGAATATTAAATTGTTAAACATAAAGTCATATATATTCATTACAAAAAAAAAATCTAAACATTTTCTCTACCAAGTGCCCCAAATAGAATTAGGGGGAAAAAAGAACATTGTCTGGTCAGAAAATATAATAAATATCATTTTTGCAACTATTAAATCTTTATTATGCTAAGCACTTTATATGTATTATCTCAGTTAATTTTCACATCTATGAAGCAGATAACATTATTGTCTCCATTTTATAGAGAAATCTTTTTCACCTTTTTGTGATTTCCTGAAATTCCTTGGAAAAGAAAGTCTTTAATAGCATGATTAAACATCAAAGGTTTAAAATATACTTGGGATGGAGAAAAGTAATATGTACACATGAATAATGCTACTGAAAATGCAAATAGAGGTAATAGATCTTTTCCTGGTTTGGTAGACACAGAGTAGATTGGCAATCTCTAGGCTTTTGGAAGTTGAGGGTGGCAGGGTTTTCTCAATCTTGTAAAAAGGAAGTCCCAGAACTCACTCTGAGAGCTGCTGTCTCCTAAAACTGGACCTCTGGCATTTTTAATAGTCCGCCTTATTCAATGTTGTCTCTCTAGTACCCATCACAGTAGCTGGTACATAGTGGGTCCTCAGTGAATCCTTGGAGGAAAGGAGAGAATGGGAAGAAGAAAGGAGAGGGGGAAGGAGGGAAGGTACAAGGAGGGAAGAAGGAAAGGAAGGAAGGAAGAGAGAAAGAGAGAAAGAAAGAAGCAGGAAGAAGGGAAGTGGGGAGAGAGGAAGGAAGAAAAAAGCAGAGAAGGAAAGAGGGAGGGAGGAATTATTTTCAGCTTCACTTCTGATCCGCCCACCTATACCTTTCTCCAAGTCCACCGCGCCAAGGGATGAACATGTTTTTCACTTTCTTCTTTTACTCTTTCCGCTGGTGGCAAGACGAATGATGGTAGGAGCTCAAACAGCCGTCTCAGACCATGAGAGCAGGAAAGGAGAGCTACATTTTGAGGATGGCAAAGTAACAAAATAGAATACTGGTTAAGCCACCGTTTCAGCTTGGATTGCCTCCCAGATTTCAGTATGGGGGAATAAAAAAGTTGTCCTGTTTTAAGCTGTTGCATCTTGGTGTCTGTTAGAAATAGCATCCTGATTCTTGATTACTATGAGTCAAGTATGGACACATTCTAATAGAAACCATAGTTACCAGAATGGTGAAATCACTGATATTTCCTTAATTTGGTTCTTTATTTTATTTTTAAAAATATTAGATTCCTAGGAACCAGTTTGAGGGAATTTATTGGGTCATAAGATTAAAAACTCCAGGGGATTTTGGGGCCCAGATATAGTTAGATTCAAGGATTAAACAATGACTGTAGAACTTAACACTTTTCTCCCTCTCTTGGCTCTGCATTTCTCTGTATTAAATGGATTCATAGGGAGGGCTTTTCTAGGAGGTGAAGGCTGAAACTCCTGGCTCACAGTATCCTTAGAGATCGAAGCTATGGTGGGGGAAAACAAAACAAAACTCTTACCCCCAGAGTTCCCATCAAATCCTCAAGGCTCACTCTCATTGGACTCACGTTAGATCACGTGCCCGTCTCTGAACCAATCGCTGTGGTTCATGGTTCAGGCCTGGGCCATGTGCCCACCCCCGGAGCTGGGGATAATTCGCCTTTATAGATCACACTCAGGCACACTGGGAATGAGAAAGATGAGGTTTTCCAGAAAAGCTCCACGTGCTCTTACCCGGAAGAAGGAATGAGTGCAGGCAGGCAATAACCGCAGATGTCTACTGTAATTTATTCCTTGATTTTAATAAATATTTATTGAGCACCAAGAATGTACCTGACCTTGTCTTAGGCAATGGGCATGCAGACTGAAGAAGGCAGACAAAAATCCCCTCTCTCCCAGAAAGGTCCTCGCATTCAAGAATGATGAAGCGATTTCTCGCGACCTCTTAAAAAGCTTATGTGTACCTTCTTCTGGGAATATTACCAAACACACCAGGGGCTAGAGAAGAATCTTTAGGTCCACAAAGAAGCAACTGGGGCTTTTAAATCCTAAAGAAGGGATATGCAAAGGCTATATGGAGTTTTCCTGGTGAAGATGAGAGGGGCTAAGAGAAGAGCCATGAAACAATCAAGAAAATATCCCAACAGTTTATAGGTGAAATCTGGGCATTTTTCAGGTGATGTCATCTCATTCCAAGGAGAACTCAGTTATTCTTTTTCCCCCATTCTAAATTTGCAGCAGAGTTTAAAGGGCTGGAAAAAATATTAGTCTAATATATGGGCACCAATTAGGCTTTTACAGGACTGGGGAATAAAGTACTAACTTCTATAAGTTGTTTTGAGTGAAAATTACAAAGCAATTTGTCTCCTGGAGAAGTATGGAAGCACTTGCCGTGGTTTCCTGTTTTGCACACTCTCTCTCCATGCCAGCTTGTTGTCTCGACAAATTTATTTTCAATGGCGGTAGGACATATGCTTATAATTTCAGGAGTGGAGCCACTTGAGATAAGGTGGAACTTGTCAGTGGAAAATGAGCTCCAGGGAAGTTGTTTCCTGGCCCCGTATTTCAAGATAGGTTTGTTATTCTCCCAAAAGCGCCCGAATCAACAAAATTGATTCAGAGCATTGTGCAAACGTCTGACACAGGCACAGACCATATTTCAAATGACACACAAGCATTTGCTTTGTACCCCGCCTGCTCAGTGCTGGTCCTCTTCTCCCCGACCCAGCTGCCAAAACTTGGCAGATACTGCTAACCATAAGGATTTTATTTCTTTGAACAAATATCTGGTGAAGAAAGAAAATGGAAATAATCAAATGTTGGTGGCAGTTGAGGGGTGGGGGTGGGGAAAGAGCCAAGAAAAGATCAGCAATGAATTTCGTTCTCCTCCAGTAGTTACTGGGGTGTTTTAGATGACTTATTATGTACTTGCCAAAAGCAAAAGAAAGGGGCAGGCTTGACTGAGGTGAGTCAAGTTTTGTGGCTACTCTTTAACTCAACTTCTTAAAACTAAAGGATCTGTTATAGATGAACTTACAAGTTACTTGCTCTCTCTGAGTCTCAGGTTTCCTCATCTGTGAAATGGGCTTAATAACACATAGCCCCTAGGTTATGGTCCCATGTAAAGCATCAAGTAGGCTGGCAGGCACAGAGGGAGTGCTTAGTACCAGGTAGTCACACACACACTCACACAATGTCATGTTTATGGAGTTGTTTATGTCACATTTAGAGAGTTGGCAGTAAAGCCTGGGACTACAGTCTTCACATACAGGTGACTCAACCAACAATGTCTCTAGATGCAACTCAGGAGCCACCAGGGCATTTGAGTGACAGGCTCACTCAGAGAAACCAACTTCAAACCTAGACAAAAGCAGCTCTCCTTGAAGGCTGAAGCATCAGCTTCCCCTCCCCCAAGGGGCCATTTAGATAACAGAGGCAAGTCTGAGATGAGAAATGGCTGATAGCAGCCCCGAAATAGAACAGACCTGAGGTGGGATAAAGCGCTCTGTTACCCATCAGTGTCAGCAGCACCTCAGTGTGAAAGGTGCTGCAAGCTTCCCATATAAGGCAGGAGATGGTCTCCAGGAGACAAGGGCAGGGCCTGGAAAACTACTGACCTGCAGTAGGTCACTGCTGGGACCATCAATATGACACAGACCCTGGGAAAAACCTTCCCGATGGTCACATTTCCCGACTGAGGCTCCCAGAGGTCGAGTAAGCTACCCTAGATCATTTCTTTAGAGGGAGGCAAAGCTGTCTCTCAACCTGCCAGTGCCTTCTCCATGTCTCCTGGGGTCCTCTTACCCAGGTGGAGCTGGAGAGGGATCCCTCTGGGAAACATCCAGACTGGAGGACAGGAAAGTCTTTCTGAGGCAGGGAGCACTAAAGAAGAAAGAGAAAGGAAAATTCTTTTTTTAAAAAAGAGAGAAAAAGAGAGAGGAATGCATTTTAAAATATAAAATTGATATATGCTTACAAAAATGAGAACTGTATAACATAAAAAGCAAAAATCTCATACTGCTTATCAAGCAATCCCGCCCCCCGAGGTAAAAACTGTTAAGTTTTAGTGTGTCTTTCAGACTTTTTCTATATATTAGTTCAGTCACTCAGTCGTATCTGACTCTTTGCAACCCCATGAATGGCAGCACATCAGGCCTCCCTGTCCATCACCAACTCCCGGAGTTTAGTCAAACTCATGTCCATTGAGTCGGTGATGCCATCCAGCCATCTCATCCTCTGTCAACCCCTTCTCCTCCCGCCTTCAATCTTTCCCAGCATGAGGGTCTTTTCAAATAAGTCAGTTCTTTGCATCAGGTGGCCTAAGTATTCAAGTTTCAGCTTTAGCATCAGTCCTTCCAAGAAACACCCAGGACTGATCTCCTTTAGGATGGACTGGTTGGATCTCCTTGCAGTCCAAGGGACTCTCAAGAGTCTTCTCCAACACCACAGTTCAAAAGCATCAATTCTTCAGTGCTCAGCTTTCTTTGTAGTCCAACTCTCACATCCATACATGACTACTGGACAAACCAAAGCTTTGATTAGATGGACCTTTGTTGGCAAAGTAATGTCTCTGCTTTTTAATATGCTGTCTGCTGCTGCTGCTAAGTTCCTTCAGTCTTGTCTGACTCTGTGCGACCCCATAGACAACAACCCACCAGGCTCCCCCATCCTTGGGATTCTCCAGGCAAGAATACTAGAGTGGGTTGCCATTTCCTTCTCCAATGCAGTGAAAAGTGAAAGTGAAGTCACTCAGTTGTATCTGATTCCTAGTGACCCCATGGACTGTAGCCTACCAGGCTCCTCCGTCCATGGGACTTTCCAGGCAAGAGTACTGGAGTGGGTTGCCATTGCCTTCTCCTAATATGCTATCGAGGGTGGTCACAACTTTTCTTGCAAGGAGCAAGTGTCTTTTAATTTCATGCAGTCACCATCTGCAGTGATTTTGGAGCCCCCCAAAATACTCTGTCACTGTTTCCATTGTATTTACCATCTATTTGCCATGAAGTGATGGGACCAGATGCCGTGATCTCAGTTTTCTGATTGTTGAATTTTAAGCCAACTTTTTCACTCTTCTCTTTTACTTTCATCAAGAGGCTCTTTAGCTCCTCTTCACTTTCTGCCATAAGGGTGGTGTCATCTGCATATCTGAGTTTATTGATGTGTCTCCCAGCAATCTTGATTCCAGCTTGTGTTTCTTCCAGTCCAGCGTTTCTCAGGATGTACTCTGCATAGAAGTTAAATAAGCAGGGTGACAATATACAGCCTTGACGTACTCCTTTTCCTATTTGGAACCAGTCTGTTGTTCCATGTCCAGTTCTAACTGTTGCTTCCTGACCTGCATATAGGTTTCTCAAGAGGGAGGTCAGGTAGTCTGGTATTCCCATCTCTTTCAGAATTTTCCACAGTTTGTAGTGATCCACACAGTTAAAGGCTTTGGCATAGTCAATAAAGCTGAAGTAGATATATTTCTGGAACTCTCTTGCTTTTTGGATGATCCTATGGATGCTGGCAATTTGATCTCTTGTTCCTCTACCTTGCTTGATATCTGGAAGTTCATAGTTCACGTACTGTTGAAACCTGGCTTGGAGAATTTTGAGCATTACTTTACTAGTGTGTGACATGAATGCAATTGTGCAGTAGTTTGAGCATTCTTTGGCATTGCATTTCTTTGGGATTGGAATGAAAACTGACCTTTTCCAGTCCTGTGGCCACTGCTGAGTTTTTCAAATTTGCTGACATATTGAGTGCAGCACTTTCACAGCATCATCTTTTAGGATTTGAAATAGCTCAACTGGAATTCTATCACCTCCACTAGCTTTGTTCGTAGTGATGCTTCCTAAAGGCCATTTGACTTTGCATTCCAGGATGTCTGGCTCTAGGTGAGTGATCACACTGTCATAATTACCTGGGTTATGAAGAACGTTTTTGTATAATTCTTCTGTTTATTCTTGCCACCTCTTCTTAATATCTTCTGCTTCTGTTAGGTCTATACCATTTCTGTCCTTTATTGTGCCCATCTTTGTGTGAAAATTTCCCTTCCTATCTTTAATTTTCTTGAAGAGATCTCTAGTCTTTCCCATTCTATTGTTTTCCTCTGTTTCTTTGCATTGATCAATGAGGAAGTCTTTCTTATCTCTCCTTGCTCTTCTTTGGAACTCTTCATTCAGATGGATATATCTTTCCTTTTCTCCTTTGCCTTTCACTTCTCTTCTTTTCATAGCTATTTGTAAGGCCTCTTCAGACAACCATTTTGCCTTTTTGCATTTCTTTTTCTTGGGGATGGTCTTGATCACTGCCTCATGTACAATGTCATGAACCTCCATCCATAGTTCATCAGGCACTCTATCAGATCTAATCCCTTGAATCTATTTGTCACTTCCACTGTATAATCATAAGGGTTTTGATTTAGGTCATACCTGAATGGTCTAGTGGTCTTCCTTACTTTCTTCAGTTTAAGTCTGAATTTGGCAATACGGAGTTCATGATCTGAGCCACAGTCAGCTCTTGGTCTTGCTTTTGCTGACTATATAGAGCTTCTCTATCTTTGGCTGCAAAGAATATAATCAATCTGATTTCAGTATTGACCATCTGGTGATGTCCATGTGTAGAGTCTCTTTTATATTGTTGGAAGAGGGTGTTTGCTATGATGAGTGCATTCTCTTGGCAAAACTCTGATAGCCTGTGCCCTGCTTCATTCTGTACTCCGAGGCCAAATTTGCCTGTTACCCTGGGTGTTTCTTGACTTCCTACTTGTGCATTCCAGTCCCCTGTGATGAAAAGGACATCTTTTGGGGGTGTTAGTTCTAGAAGATCTTGTAGGTCTTCATAGAACCATTCAACTTCAACTTCTTCAATATTACTGGTCAGGGCTTAGACTTGGATTACTGTGATATAGAATGGTTTGCCTTGGAAATGAACAGAGATGATTCTGTTATTTTTTAGATTACATCCAAGATTGCATTTTGGACTCTATTGTTGACTATGGTGGCTACTCCATTTCTTCTAAGGGATTCTTGCTCACAGTGATAGATATAATGGTCATCTGAATTAAATTCACCCATTCCAGTCCATTTTAGTTCACTGATTCCTAAAATGTCAATGTTCACTCTTGCCATCTCCTGTTTGACCACTTCCAATTTGCCTTGATTCATGGACCTAACATTCCAGATTCCTATGCAATATTATTCTTTACAACATTGGACTTTACTTCCTTCACGAGTCACATCCACAGCTGGGCATTGTTTATGCTTTGGCTCCATCTCTTCCTTCTTTCTGGAATTATTTCTCCACTGATCTCCAGTAGCATATTGGGCACCTACCAACCTAGGGAATTCATTTTTTAGTGTCCTATCTTTTTGTTTTTTCATACTGTTCATGGGGCTCTCAAGGCAAGAATACTGAAGTGGTTTACATTCCCTTCTCTAGTGTTTCTATATATTAATATGTATATTTTTGGTTGACCATAGATGAGATTATAAAATAAATATCATTCAGCAAATTTACTTTTTGACATAATAATATATTCAATTCCATGTTGTTGCTTCTATTGAATAGATCTACCTCATTGTTTTATGGAGAAGGAAATGACAACCCACTCCAGTATTCTTGCCTAGGAAATCCCATGGATAAAACGTGAGTCTGGTGGGCTACAGTCCATGGGGTCACAAAAAGTTGGATACTAGCAGATCAGCACATAGTTTTAAGTGGCTCTACAGTGTCATATTATTGGTGTAAAGTGATTTACTTAATGAGTTCTCTAATAATGGGTATTCTAGTTGCATCCAACATTTTTCTCATTAATACAAACAAACCACCAATGAGCATCTTGTTCAAATACCCCATCCACCTGTGTGAGCATATCTCTCAGAAATATTTTAGAACTGGATCAAACAACATACTCATTTTGAATTTTGATAGATTTGCCTGACTATGCTTTCAAAGACTGAATCAATTTGTATACCCATCAAGTGTGCTGCATGCTCGGTCGCTTCAGTCATATCCACTTTTTTGCAACCCTATGGATTGTAGGCCGCCAGGCTCCTCTGTCCATGGGATTCTCCAGGCAATCTCACTGGAGTGAGCTGCCATGCCCTCTTCCAGAGGATCTTCCCAACCCAGGGATTGAACCCATGCCTTTTTTGTCTCCAGCTTTGGCAGGCTGGTTCTTTATCACTAGCACCACCTGCGAAGCCCCATATCCATCAAGAGTATAGGCCAATTCCCCTTTTTCTACACTTAGACTTCCCTGATGTCTCAGACAGTAAAGAATCTGCCTGCAGTGTAGGAGATCTGGGTTGATTCCCAGGTTGGGAAGATCCCCTGGAAAAGGACGTGACAACCCACTCCAGTATACTTGCCTGGAGAATCCCCACGGACAAAGGAGCCTGGCGGGCTACAGACCATGGGGTCACAAAGAATTGGACACTACTAAGCACAGCACATCTTTCTGCTGTTTTCCTTGTGCTGTTTTCATGCATATTCTTGACTCAGTAAAACTGAACATCCATTTGTATTGTGAATAACTTTTTAATGTTATTTGTGTGTGACAATCTCTTTAATAAGTGGTGCTGGGAAAACTGGTCAACCACTTGTAAAAGAATGAAACTAGAACACTTTCTAACACCATACACAAAAATAAACTCAAAATGGATTAAAGATCTAAACGTAAGACCAGAAACTATAAAACTCCTAGAGAAGAACAAAGGCAAAACACTCTCTGACATACATCACAGCAGGATCCTCAATGTGTGATCTGCTTGTTTTTATCTACCCCCCCCAATTTTTCCATTTGTTTTTTACCCTTTTCTTATTGTATTATAGCAGTTTGTTGTAAATTAAATAAATGAATCTTTGATATATGGGTGGTAGCTATATTTTCCCATTTGTTGTTTGCCCCTTGGCTATGTGTATTTGTTTTCCTATTTAAAACATTTGTGTGGTCAACTTTACAAATCTGTTCTTTACACCTCCTGCATCTTATGTCATGCTTTTGAGAGATTTTCACTGTTCCAGAGGATAAAATTCGATCTCTATTCTAAATCTTTTATGGATTTTCTATCTGTTGCAAATAACAGACCAAAATGGAATTTATTTTAGACAAGCAATAATGTAGGCCTCAGCTTCCTCTTTCCCCCCTTTTCTCTCTTTCTGTCTCTTTTTTTTTCTCTTCCTTTTCCCCCCCCAGATCACTAGCTAATTGTCTCAGTGCTATTGATTGATTGTTTGGTTTGTTCTTTGATCAGTTATATGAAATGTCATTGTTTCCATAAATCGTTACTTTTCATATTTAGGCATTTCACTGGGTTCTGTTTTATTTCACTGATCATTCTGTTCATTTATATACTAGTATCATTCTTTTTCAAATACTATAGCTTTATAATGTATTCTATAAACACTAATTTCCCCATAACTCTTCCATAAAATGAAGTTTGTTTTTCTTTAAAATAAAAAAAAAAAGACTCTTGATTATGTCCCAAAGAAAAGACATAGCATTATATTTTTAAAAATCCACTATCATACATATTCTTCAGGTTTTAGGTATCAGTGAAATTTTATAATGCGTATATGCTCTCTCCTCCTCCTAGGTTCTGGACCCCTGGGTATACTGAAATTTGATCCTAGTTACTGTTTTAATAACCTCAGATATGCAGATGACATCACCCTTATGGCAGAAATCAAAGAACTAATGACCCTCTTGATGAGAGTCAAGAGGAGAGTGAAAAAGTTGACTTAAAACTCAACATTCAGAAAACTAAGATCATGGCATCTGGTCCTATCACTTCATAGGAAATAGATGGGGAAACAGTGGAAACAGTGGCTGACTTTATTTTTCTGACTCCAAAATCACTGCAGATAGTGACTGCAGCTATGAATTAAAAGATACTTGCTCCTTGGATGGAAAGTTATGACCAACCTAGATAGCATATTCAAAAGCAGAGATATTACTTTGCCAACAAAGATCCATCTAGTCAAAGCTATGGTTTTTCCAGTAGTCATGTCTGGATTTAAGAGTTGGACTATAAAGAAAGCTGAGCACTAAAGAATTGATGCTTTTGAAGCATGGTGTTGGAGAATACTCTTGAGAGTCCCTTGGACTGCAAGGAGATCAAATCAGTCAATCTTAAAGGATATCAGTCCTGAATATTCATTGGAAGGACTGATGTTGAAGCTTAAACTCCAATACTTAGGCCACTTGATGTGAAGAACTGACTGATTGGAAAAGACCCTGATGCTGCGAAAGATTGAAGGTGGGAAGAGAAGGGGATGACAGAGGATGAGATGGTTGGATGGCGTCACTGACTCTATGGACATGAGTCTGAGTAAGCTCCAGGAGTTGGTGATGGACAGGGAAGCCTGGTGTGCTGCAGTCCATGGGGTCACAAAGAGTCAGGCATGACTGAGCAATTGAACTGAACTGAACTGAACTGCTTTAATGACAAGGAGCAACTGTAGTGGGTCTTTAGGAGAATGAAACTCCCCTTGCAAGTTTTCTGTCCTGAGTGAGGTTACCACAGGGCTTTTCAAGGAAGGCTCATCTCCTTAAATAGAAGAAGACAAGCTACTTCCGCTAGCAAGGGAACCCCAAAGTGATGTGGGGGTGATAAAGCATTAGTTCCAACATAGCAACTGCCTTCTGGATTCAGCGTCTCATTCTTTTCCAATCAACTCCCTGACTTTTACATGAGAAACTTGGTAAGGCTGTGAATTCAACTAACGTTGCAACTCTGTAACCCTCCCAATTATATTTTATTTGATTTTCAGCAATATGAACCTATATCTCTAAGAAATGCTGGGTTCTTTTGTAGCTGCCATGGATATTTCTTGCTCTCAGATCATTACTTGAACTGAGATTTAAAAGACCTCAGCTTGTCATTTGCTTTCTGTAGGTGATCGAGTGCCCTCAGGAGAATCCATCCAATGCCACAGCCCTTGCTTCCATTCAGACATCATCATGACCACCCCAGTTTGATTAACTGTGAAGCCACCAGATGCCATGAATTATTAGGATCTATATTTCCCATTGGCAAGGAACTCATCATTGCACTCAAGCCTGTACATAGAGAGAAAGAGAAATTGATTATGAGGAATTGGCTCATGGAATTATAGAGGCAGAGAAGTCCCATGATTGTGTATAAGCTGGAGACCCAGGAAAGCAATAAGATAGGAAAAAGGGAACAAACTCCTTCTTTCTTCACCTTTTGTTCTATGCAGGTCCTCAGTGAACTGAATGATGCCTATCCACATTAGGAAGGACAATCTACTTCAATGAGTCCAACTGTTTAAATGCTAACTCATCCAGAAACAACTTCACAGACACACCCAGAAGTAACCTGTAATCAGGGCACTCACTGTGGCCCAGTCAAGATGACATATAAAAGTAACCATCACCCCTTCAACCTGGTGCTTGATTTTCTTCATATTTTGGCATTTGAAATCTACAACATCAGTATCTCTGATGCTCAGATTCATGGCTCCTTTGCAAGGAAAGCTTCTGAAATAAATGGCTTCTTTGTAGAAAAAGAAAGAATAAAAGAATATAAATCTAAACCAGAGCACGAGATGTAGATGATAGCACTGCTAACACAAAACTACTAGCTTGTAAATAAGACTGAAGTCAGAAGGTCTCTGGAACATCATGAGTGGAATGATGAACATGATATGTTCCCCTCTGTTCCTATGATGAGAAATAGCTCTTAGTTAAGATTCTATAGCAAAACTCAAGATATCAACCAAAGGATTATGCCTGTTCCAAGAATAAAGCAATGCCTGCCACTAACAAAATAGATCTCAAAATATGGCCCCAGATCAATCATCAGTGTCAGCATCACCTGGGAACTTATTAGAAATGTGAAGTTTTAGGCCCCATCCCAGACTTATTAAACCAGAGACTTTGGGTGTGGGGCCCAGCAATATGTGTTTTAACAAGCCCCCAGGGTATCTAGAGGTTTCCTGGTAGCTCAGACAGTATAATGAATCTGCCTACAGTGCAAGAGACCTGAGTTCCTTCCCTGGGTTGGGACAATCCCTTGGAGAAGAGAATGGCTACCTAATCCAGTGTTCTTGCCTGGAGATTTCCATGGACAGGAGATCTTGGCGGGCTACAGTCCATGAGGTTGCAGAGTTGGACATGACTGAGTGACTAACCAACTGATGATCTGATGCATATTAATGTTTGAGAATTCCAAGTTTACACAGACCTGAATTCAAATTCTGGCTTCTCTATTTATAATTAGTGTGACATTGGCAAGACTTTTAATTTAAGGCTCAGTTTTGCCATATGTGTCAGCTGGACCTTCACAGTAGCTACTTGATAGGATTGTTATGAAAATAACAATAAAATAAGTGTACAGAGCTTAGCAAAGAGTCAGTCACAGAGGATTCAAAAACTGTGGGTTTTGGGGAACCATCTGTGAGGGCTATTATGAGGATTAAAAGGGACCATGTTTTTGAAGTTTAGTATAGTAAACATCAAGCACACGATACATAGTATATGTTCAATAATGCTGGCCAGTAGTAGTATTAATGATGGTAGTAGTAGCAATAATGCAGAACATCTATATTGCATTTATTAGGTGTGTTTGTAAACTCTGTGCATACTGCATTTTAATATTTAAAATGACTCTATTAAGCATAATTATCATCACTTTCTAAATGAGGATGTCACAGTACAGAGGGTTAAGTTTCTCCATCCAGAGGACAGTAGAGCTGTGAAGTTATGGAACAAGGATCCACAACCAGGTTTTCTCATTCCAGAGTCTATGCACTTAAGTACTAATCTAGGGAAGATATGAAGAAATGCTGGGGATGGGAGGGAGTGAATGAGAGGGGACAGATGTAAGAAAGGAGGGAGATGGGGAGGAGAGAGAAGATGCCATTTTCTGTTTATTCCATTTTCTGTTTTTTGAAAATGGAATGCATCTTCTTGCACAATTTGCAGCCAAAGAAATGATGAATAGTGTTGCCTCCAGCCTGAGGTTCCAAGGAAGGAAGGGAAGAAAAATGTTGAGCAGGACCCCCAGGGGCAAGGGGTTGGCCAGCTCCGGGTTTACATCTTTTTCATTGGTAATGATCTGGGAAACAGAAAAAACATTACCTGTCAGTGTCATTGGAGCGGTGCTGTTGGAAAGGGTCCCACAGGACACACAGAAGGGTCTATTAGAGGGAATTCAGAAATCCTGGCCAACTTGAGCCAAGACAGCTGTAAAAAAATAATCCTGGTTAGGACTTGGGGGAGGAGGCAGGGAGAGGCAGGTGAAGGCACAGGTCTTTCAGTCCACTGTTCTGCTGGGACGGAAAAGCCAACACTCCCCCAAAGAGCCAAGACCACAGTTGGAGAAATTGAAGAGGCTGTGCCCCAAACGTGGAGAAAGGGGACCCCCCTCTCCTCCCTCCCTTGCAGCCTGCACGGGAACACCTGGGAGATGATCTTTTGTAGTCCAGGGAGACCCCAAAAATAATCCCAGTTTCTAAGATACTCAAGAAGAGCAACCACAGAATACTGAGGAATAGAAGAAAGGAATTCTCAGATATGAAAAATCTAATTAAGTTGTAATGACTAGAGAGCAGTGAGATTCTCATTTGTTAGTGCATGAAAAGGAGAGTTTCAATTCAGTTGTTCTGGCATTTATTACATCCCTACTATTTTTTACTTACTGTCTATGTTCTGGTGAAGTGGAGACAAATGAAACCCAGTCCTGCCCTGGGGAGCTCCCAGTTCAATCAATGCAGGAGAGAATTGTAAATAGATAATTACATGCAATGTTTTTTTTTTAAAAAGGACCATTAAAAGGATATCCTGAGAACACAGAGTAGGGGTATATAACTCAGCCCAGGCCTAGAAGGGAGCAGGTATCAGAGAAGACTTCCTGGCAGAGGTAGTCCTTGACTTGAGTCTTTAAAGATAAGGAATATGTTAGGTAGGATGCCTTTGGCTGCATGTAACAACAAATCTAAACTCAATTGCCTCACGTGATAGAGGAGCTCATTATACCACATAATATATAGTCTGGAGACTGTCAAGGACTCAGATTCTTCCCATGTCTGCCTTTTGCCCTCCTCGACATGTTAGCTGTGTTCTCAAACACCAAGGACCCCTCATGGTCACAAGATGGCTACAGAAATTCCAGATATTACGTGTGGATGTACCCATGCCAGAAAGAAAGAGGGGTCCTCCTCTTTCAGTCTTTCTCTGAAGGAGGTAAATCCTTCACAGAACCTTGCCCTGTACAGCGCTGTTCATCGTTCAGTTACCCAGTCGTGTCCGACTCTTCGTAACCCCATGGACTGCAGCACACCATGACTCCTGCCCTCACCATCTTCTGAAGTTTGCCCAAGCTCATGTCCACTGCATCAGTGATGCCATCCAGATAGCTCATCCTCTGACACCCTCTTCTCTTTCTGCCCTACACTTTCCCTTGTCCCTTGTATTTCATTGTGCAGAATGGCTATTTATCCCCACACCTAATTCAGTCCCTTTGAGGGACAAAAGGATTTTAAAAAACACCATAATAAACCTAGACTAGGGATCCACAACCCAAGAGCAGTTACCTAAACAAAGGCAATAACGGCCCAGGTTGTGGAGGATGCTGTATGGACTGCATTTAATAGGGCAGATGTTGACCACAACCCCAGTTTTTCTCTAAAAGCTGTATTTTGGTATAACTGACATATTTACATTTTCACATATTTGAAGTATAACAATTTGACATGATTTGACATATATATGCACTTTTGAAAGAGCAACATAGTGAACATAACTAGTACTCTTACAAATTTTCTCCCTCAGGCCCCTTCCTACCCACCCTTTGCCCCTAGGCACCATTAATTGATTTTCCATCCCTGTAGATTAGCTCCTATTTTCTATAATTTTCTATAATTTTCAATAATCATACAAAGTGTACTCTTTTTTCCTGGTTGCTTCCAATCAGCAAAATTATTTTGAAATTTGCCCATGATTTTGTGTGTATTGTGTTCATTCCTTTTATTGTTTAGTAGTATTCCATTGTGTGGATATACTGAAATTTGTTTATCCATTCATCTGTCGGTGGATATTTGGTCGGATTATTTCTAGTTTGGACTATGCAAGTAAAACTGCTATGAACATTTGTGTAGAGGTCCTCTTATGAACAAATGCTTTTACTTCTTTTGAGTAAATCTCTAGGAAGATAATGACTGATCATATGGTAGCTATATGTTTAACTTTTTAAGAAACTGACATACTGTTTCCCACAGTGGCTGTATCATTTTATATTCTTACTAGTGCTGTTTGAGAATCCCAACTATCCACATCTTTGCAAGCACTCAATATGGTCAGCCTTTCTGATGTCACAGAAGTCAACAACTCCTTTCTATAATGAATCCTTTGTAACACCCCTTCTATTATTCAGAAATAAAATTTGTTATTATACCTACCCATATTGGGGGCTTCCCTGGTGGCTCAGATGGTAAAGAATCTGCCTGCAGTGCAGGAGACTCAGGTTCAATCCCTGGGTCGGGAAGATTCCCTGGAGAAGGGAATGGCTACCCACTCCAGTATTCTTGCCTGGGAAATCCCATGGACAGAGGAGACTGGTGGGTTACAGTCCATGCGGTCCCAAAGAGTCAGATACGACAGAGACATTAACATTATTCATAATGAATAATTACAGAAAGTCAACACAATGCCCTAACTGTAAGTGAAAGAGAAATAGAAAATTTCTAATAAAATAATGTGTATTTCAGTATGTAAATAAATGGGCATAATAAACTGGAAGCCATAGTTAAATGGTCAAATGCTCACACTTGTGTGTGGAGTCCTTATGAGGCCTCCTATGATAAATACAGCTCAATAGAGGTGGGTCATTTTGGCAATCCAAACCCCACAAGTGGCATACCATCAGTGATGTGATTTATCAAAATGGTGGACAACTTTACCTAAACTTTCAGGCAAAACAAAGTGTATTCTTTGTTTTGTTACCCAGGAAATGCATTTGTATAAAATTTAATATTTATTAAAACTATGGAAAGTTTTCTTTATGCTTACTTATAAAGTTAGATTCTGGGCTCAGAAACAAAGAGATTTAATTTGTTATGTACCTAAATGTCCAGTGGGTATTAGGAAGCCCTGTGGAGAAAATTTTTGATTATATTATGGATTTTTAAAAAACATCTAGAGAGAATATTTTTGGTACATCTTGGGACATTTATAAACATGGGCTATTTATAAACTATTAATGTGACATAGAATTGTGTAAGTGTTAGATTTCCTGAGTATATAATCTGTAGTTATGTAAGAGAATGTCCTTGTAATTAGAAAAAACAAGGTGAATTATTTAGGGGTAAAGTATTAGGATGTCCGAAAGTAAAGTCTGATGCTATAAAGAACAATATTGCATGGGAAGCTGGGATGTTAGGTCCATGAATTAAGGTAAATTGGACGTGGTCAAACAGAAGACAGCAAGAGTGAACATCAACATTCCAGGAATCAGTGAACTAAAATGGATGGGAATGGGCAAATTTAATTCAGATAACCATTATATCTACTACTGTGGGCAAGAATCCCTTAGAAGAAATGGAATAGGCCTCACAGTCAATAAAAGAGTCTGAAATGCAGTACTTGGGTGAAATCTCAGAATTGACAGAATGATCTCGGTTAGTTTCCAAGGCAAAACATTCAGTAAACAGAGTAATCCAAGTCTATGCCCCAACCACTAACGTTGAAGAAGCTGAATTTGAACGGTTCTATGAAAACCTACAAGATATTCTAGAACTAACACCAAAAAAAGATGTCCTTTTCATCATAGGGGACTGGAATGCAAAAGTAGGAAGTCAAGAGATACCTGGCGACAAGGCAAGTTTGGCCTTGGAGTGCAAAATAAAGCAGGACAAAGGCTGAGTTTTGACAAGAGAATGCATTGGTCTTAGCAAACACCCTCTTCCAACAACACGAGAAATGACTCTACACATGGACATCACAAGACGGTCAATACTGAAATCAGATTGATTGTATCCTTTGCAGCCAAAGATGGAAAAGCTCTATACAATCAGCAAAAACAAGACTGGGACCTTACTGTGGCTCAGAGCATGAACTCCTTATTGCCAAATTCAGACTTAAATTGCAGAAAGTAGTGAAAACCACCAGGCCATTCAGGTATGACCTAAATTAAAACCCTTACAATTATACAGTGGAAGTGACAAATAGATTCAAGGGATTAGATCTGATAGAGTGCCTGAAGAACTATGGACAGAGGTTCATAACACTGTACAGGAGACAGTAATGAAAACCATCCCCAAGTAAAAGAAATACAAAAAGGTAAAATGGTTGTCTGAGGATGCCTTACAAGTAGCTGAGAAAAGAAGAGGAGCAAAAGGCAAAGGAGAAAAGGAAAGTATACCCATTTGAATGCAGAGTTCCAAAGAATAGCAAGGAGAGATAAGAAAGCCTTCCTCAGTGATCAGTGCAAAGAAATAGAAGTAAACAGTAGAATGGGAAAGATTAGAGATCTCTTCAAGAGAATTAGAGATACCAAGGGACAATTTCATGCAAAGATAAGCACAATAAAGGACAGAAATTGTATGCACCTAACAGAGCAGAAGATATTAAGAAGAGGTGGCAAGAACACACAGAAGAACTATGCAAATAAGATCCTAATGACTCAGATAACCACGACAGTGTGATCACTCATCTAAAGTCAGACATCCTGGAGTGCAAAGTCAAGTGGGCCTTAGGAAGCATCACTCCAAACAAAGTTATTGGAGGTGATGGAATTCTAGCTGAGCTATTTCAAATCCTAAAATATGATGCCATGAAAGTGCTGCACTCAATATGTCAGCAAATTTGTAAAACTCAGCAGTAACCATAGGACTGGAAAAGGTCAGTTTTCATTCCAATCCCAAAGAGGACAATGCCAAAGACTGTTCAGACTTTCACACAATTTCACTCATTTGACACGCTAGCAAGGTCATGCTCAAAATCCAAGCTAGGCTTCAACAGTATGTGAACCAAGAACTTGCAAATGTATAAGCTGGATTTTAAAAAAGGCAGAGGAACCAGAGATCAAATTGCCAACATTCATTTGATCATAGAAAAAGCTAGCAAATTCCAGAAAAGCATCTACTTCTGCTTCACTCACTATGCTAAAGCCTTTGGCTGTGTGGATCACAACAAACTGGAACGTTCTTAAAGAGATGGCAATACCAGACCACCTTACCTGCCTTCTGAGAAATTTGTATGCAGATCAAGAAGCAATAGTTAGAACCAGACATCGAATAACTGACTGGTTCCAAATTGGGAAAGGAATATGTCAAGGCTATATATTGTCACCCTGCTTATTTAATTTATATGCAGAGCACATCATGAGAAATGTTGGGCTGGATGAAGCACAAGCTGAATCAAGATTGCAGGGAGAAATATCAATAAACTCAGATATGCAAATGACACCACACTTATGGCAGAAAGTGAAGAGAAACTAAAAAGTCTGTTAATGAACATGAAAAAGAAGAGTGAAAACGCTGGCTTAAAACTCAACACTCAAAAAACTAAGATCATAGCATCCGGTCCCATCACGTCATGGCAAATAGATGAGGAAACAATGGAAACCGTGACATACTTTATTTTCTTGGGCTCTAAAATCACTGCAGATGGTGACTGCAGTCATGAAAGCAAAAGATGCTTGCTCCTTGGAAGAAAAGCTATAACAAATCTAGATAGCATATTGAAAAGCAGAGACATTACTTTGCAAACAAAAGTTCATCTAGTCAAAGCTATGGTTTTTTCCAGTAGTCATGTACAGATGTGAGAGTTGGACCATAAAGAAGGCTGAGCACCGAAGAATTAAGCCCTTTGAACTGTGGTGTTGGAGAAGACTGTTGAGAGTCCCATGGACTGCAAGGAGATCAAACCAGTCAGTGCTAAAGGAAATCAACCCTGAATATTCATTGGAAGGGCTGATGCTGAAGTTGAAGCTCTAATACTTTGGCCATCTGATGGGAAGAACCAACTCATTGGAAAAGACCCTGATGCTGGGAAAGATTCAAGGCAAAAGAAGAAGGAGGCGACAGAGAATGAGATGGTTGGATGACATCACTATCAATGGGCGTGAGTTTGAGCAAGCTCTGGGACATGGTGAATGTCAGGGAAGCCTGGTGTGCTGCTGTCCCTGGGATCACAAAAAGTCAGATACAACTGAGCAACTGAATGACAGCATTAGGATATCTGCAATGAAATGTCACATGATTCAGACAAGGAGACAGGAAGAGATTTTCTTATATGCATACAGTAACAATAATAAAGCAAATGTGCCAAAATATTACCAGTTGTTCCTGCACCTTTTCTGTAGGTGTGAATACAGTTGTGCGTGTGTGCCTGCTCAATCATGCTCGACTGTTTGCAACCCTGGACTGTAGCCCAGCAGGCTCCTCTGTCTATGGGATTTCCCAGGCAAGAATACTGGAGTGGGTTGCCATTTCCTCCTCCAGGGGAACTTCCCAACCCAGGGATCAAACTGTGTCTCTTGCATCCCCTGCACTGGCAGGCAGATTCTTTACCACTAGTGCCATCTTGGAAGCCTGTGAGTACAGTCAGCCCATGGGTTCCACACCCGTGAATTCAACAAACCATGGATCAAAATTATTGGGGAAAAACTTCTAAAAATTCCCAAAAAAGTAAAACTTGAATTTTCGTTGCTCTAGTGGCTGTTTACCTAGCATTTATATTGTATCAGGTATTACATTATAGAGAATTTAAAGTATACTGGAGGATTGTGTAGATTATATGCAAATACTACATGATTTTATGCAAATACTACACGATTTCATATAAAGGACTTGAGCAATCATGGATTTTGGTATCCACAAGGTTCCTACACTTAATGTCCCGTGGATACTGAGGGACACCTGTATTTTCCAAAATAAAAAGTTGAATGTGAGAGAAAGTTTTTGCTGGCTATGCAGTCACACTAAGTCGCTTCAGTCATGTCCGACTCTTTGTGACCCCATGGACTGTAGTCCACCAGGCTTCTCTGTCCATCAGATTCTTCAGGCAAGAATACAGGAGTGGGTTGCCATGCCCTCCTCCAGGGGCTCTTTCTGACCCAGAGATTGAATCTGTGTCTTGGGTCCTTTACCACTAGTACCACCTGGGAAGTGGCTATTTGAGTTTAAGAAAGAGAAATTACGCGGGATATGGGATATCTCTTTGCCACCTGAAGCAGTTCTGTGCTTTGCAGAGCATCTAGCTTGGCCTGAGCTTGAAATTACTAAACGCTGATATCTCCCTTGAAGGCATCCAGAAGCGCTCCCACACATTTCCATTAAGAGTGAAAGAGACAGAGAGCCAGTGCTTGGTACCTCCCATCACTGCTGGGGACCCTGATGGTGATGGGCCCTGAGCTGGGGGTCAGAAGACTTCATAGGCTTTTATAATTAAACAGAGATGATCTCATTTCTCAAAGTGGGGTCCATGGACCAGCAGTATCAGCTTACCCTGGCAGAGGTGGGGGTGGGGGTTGATTACAATGCAGAATCTCAACTCTGATCCCACGTCTCCCTCTCCACCCCCAAAGTGATGAGTCAGAATCTGTGTTTGAACAAGAGCTAGGTGATAAAGCAGGTTGAAATTTGAGGAGCACTGCTTTAGACTTTGGATTTAAGCCATGGTCTCAGCACATCCCTGAGGTGGGGTGGGCATGAGGAAGGAGGGGTCACCTTCATTCCTGTTGCAACCACAGGCCCAGTTCCTTGGGCTTCTACTTAAACTTTGAATTGAAGAAAATGGTAGAGAGCTAAAATAAATTAAAAACCATCTTCCAACTCTTACTTTACCAATGAAGAAACAGAGGACACGGGAGGCGATGGGACTAGCTAACACTCACAGGATACATTTATGAGAGTCAGGACTAAGATCCAGTGCCCCTGACCCTGAACACAGCACTCTTCCCACAGTGCTCTGAACTGTTTACCTCAAATAAGTCCAGTAAGAGGCTGAACTGGATGACTGTGGCTGTCACAGAGTGCTGCAGACCACAGCCCAGCCCACTCCCTGCTGGAGGCTGGGGCACAGACACCTGCCACCAAACCCACCCCCTGGCTTGACAGACTGATCACCTTTATTTTTCCCAGTGCCCACTTATAGACGTCTGGGCCATCAGCAAATACTAGGCATGTTGACCCAGATCACTAAGGTGTCCATTGGAGACCCTCTGATACCACCACCAAATAGCCCCCCATCCCTGTCCAAAGTTGAAGTGAAGTGAAAGTCGCTCAGTGATGTCCAACTGTTTGTGACCCCATGGACTATATAGTTCATGGAATTCTCCAGGCCAGATCTTCCTGACCCAGGAATCGAACCAGGTCTCCTGCATTGCAGACAGATTCTTTACCAACTAAGCTATCAGGACACCCCCTGCCCAAGTTTGGTTCAGTTTAGTCGCTCAGTCGTATCTGACACTTTGAGACCCCATGGACTGCAGCATTCCAGGCTTCCCTGTCCATCACCAACTCCTGGAGCTTACTCAAACTTGTGTCCATCGAGTTGGTGCCCAAAATTGGTACAGGTCAAAAGTTTCTTTCCAATCTAAACTGAATGAGCTCTGGGATCTGAGACTTGTTTGTTGCATTTCTTACAGTAATAGTGATTGCTGTCACGGTGGAGTGTTCTTTCCAATTGTCTTACAGCCTAACGGCTGTCCAGGACATTCTGCCTGCCCAGGCCTCTCAGGCAAAACTGTCTTTATTAACTCATGATCTGAGGCTTTATTAATTTACTACTTCACTTTGTGTGGTGACTTGACTTGAAAAGCCAGCAATTAATCACATCTTCCTGCTCCAAGAGTCTCAGTTTAACTTCCTTTTTATGTCTTTGCACTCAGACATGAGTTTGAAACAGTGATACGATGCCAAAGCATATATGAAACCTCAAATTGGCATTTTGCATATTCAAAAAGTGGAGCAAAATCCATTTAAAAAGACATATTTTCCTCAAATTGGAAAAGATTATGACCAAGTTTTATTTATGCAAATACAGTCTCTCCTCTGCAGGATTGAAAGTATGCCCCGAGGAAGGCACATTAACCAGCCACTCAGACTAAGTCAGTCAATGGGCTGGTCCAGCTTTCCAGTTCCAGCTGACTGATAAACACAAAGTAAACAAAAGCCTGAAAGCTAAAGAGCAGAGTGGGAACGGACTGTTCCTTTGCTTTTTTTCATTCTCTGCTATTGTTTACTAATTTGCAGCAGAGAAACTAGTGAAAAGTCCACTCTTCTTTCTATCTTAAACGAATTTTAAAAGTATGTACTTTTCAGACTGGCTCGAGATAGATCATTGATCAATCTTGAGATTACCCAAGTTAGCACAAGTAAAAATTGTGTTCTGACCAGCTGCTACTGCTGCTACTGCTAAGTTGCTTCAGTCGTGTCCAACTCTGTGCGACCCCATAGACGGCAGCCCACCAGGCTCCGCCACCGCCTGGTAATAGGGTCTAAGAATCTCACTGTTGGGTCACAACATGTGCATTTACTTTTCATATGAGTCCTTTGGCTGAGATTCATACATGGGAGGCTGAAAGCCCAAGAGACACCCATGTTTGGGCTTCATTTCTTGATGAAATCCTTGCTACCCAGTGTGATGGTTGAATTATGTTCTCCTCAAGGTCGTACATCAAAGCAAGCCCCAGTACTTCAGAATGTAACTGGATTTGGAGATAGGTCTTCAAAGAGGTACTTAACTTAAACTGAGGTTTTTAAGGTGGTTCCTAATCCAAGATGACTTTTATCCTTATTGCTGTTGTTGTTTAGTCACCAAGTCATGTCCAACTCTTTGCATCCCCATGGACTGCAACATTCCAGGCTTCCCTGTCCTTCACTGTCTCCCCAGTTTGCCCAAAGTCATTTCCATTGAGTTGGTGATGCCATCCAACCATCTCATTCTCTGTCGACCCCTTCTCCTCCTGCCTTCAATCTTTCCCAGCATCAGGGTCTCTTCCAATGAGTTGGCTCTTCCCATCAAGCGGCCAAAGTATTGGAGCTTCAGCTTCATCATCAGCTCTTCTCATGAATATTCAGGGTTGATTTCTGTTAGGACTGACTGGTTTGATCTCCTTGCAGTCCAAGGCACTCTCAAGAGTCTTCTCTAACACCACAGTTTGGAAGTATCAATTCTTCAGCACTCAGCCTTCTTTATGGTCCAACTCTCACACCTGTACATGACTACTGTCTTTATTAAAAGAGAAAAAGTGGACACAGCCACGTACAGAAGGAAAGCCATGTGAAAACACAGGGAGAAGATGGCCATCTACAAGCCAAAGAGAGAGGCCTCGGAAGAAACGAATCCTGCGACACCCTGATCTTAGGTTTTCAGCCTCCAGCTCTGTCAGAATATAAATTTGTGTTGTTTAAACAGCCACTCTGTGGTACTTTTTTATGGAAACTAAAACACTCAACATTCACTCAGGTCTTAAATTTACTACTTAGGCTAAAAAATAATACATGAAACTTTTAAAAGTTACATATGCTAGTTGTTACATATGCTTGCTGCGGCTGCTGCTAAGTCACTTCAGTCCAACTCTGTGCGACCCACCAGACAGCAGCCCACCAGGCTCCCCTGTCCCTGGGATTCTCCAGGCAAGAACGCTTGAGTGGGTTGCCATTTCCTTCTCCAATGCATGAAAGTGAAAAGTGAAAGTGAAGTCGTGTACGACCCTCAGCGACCCCATGGACCTCCATCCATGGCTCCTCCATCCATGGGATTTTCCAGGCAAGAGTACTGGAGTGGGTTGCCATTACACATGCTTAGAGATCACTTAAGAAGAGAATTTGGAAACCTTGGCAAACACACAGCCATCAGGTAGGCAGATTCTTCCCAGGAACTTGGTAACTGACTGGTTGGAACTCGTACTCTTAAACTGATCTTCTCCTCTTACAGGTCAGGAGGGGACCAATTATGCATGAGCTGGAGGCTTCTCTGAGTTTCCTACCCCAGGAAGCTGAGGTAACTCTATGCACATGGGGTCCTGGTACATGCAATGTGTTTGATCCTAGGAATGTAAGAACATGTGTATATCAATCACTGGGTTAATTAATACAATGTAAATATATTGTACATAAATGTAAATAATGTAAACTATCCACAGACAGAGCTTCCTTGGTGGCTAAATGGTAAACAACTGGTTCAGTCCCTGGGTTGGGAAGATGCCCTGAAGAAGGAGATGGCAAGCCACTCCAATATTCTTACCTCGGAAATCCCATGGACTGAAGTACCTGGGGGGTTACAGTCCAAGGGGTCATGAAAAAGTCAGACACAACTTAGCAACTAAATAGCAACCCACAGACAATCCTCAGAGCCTTAGGGCCTTTATATGAAAAGGTTTGATGAGTCTTTACAATAAAAATTGATGTGGTTCAGCAGGAGTTCTCCTCCAAGCGGTGACTCAGGGATCAAGGATCCCTCTATCCTGTGACGCTGTCATGGTAGCATGAGGCTTTCAAGACAAATACTGTATGTTATCACTTCTATGCAGCAGCAAACTAGTGAATGTAACATACAAGAAGCAAATACAGAGAACAAACTAGTGGTGACCAGTGGGGTAGGGAACAAAGAGGGGCAATACAACAAGGAGGGAATTAATACAGAGTATCAGGTATAAAATAAAGTGCAATTATATACTGTATAACATGGGGAATACAGCCAATATTTTGTAATAACTATGATCACTCACACACACCTAGAGCCAGACATCCTGGAATGTGACGTCAAGTGGGCCTTAGGAAGCATCACTACGAACAACGCTAGTGGAGGTGATAGAATTCCAGTTGAGCTATTTCAAATACTAAAAGATGATGCTGTGAAAGCATGGCACTCAATAGGTCAGCAAATTTGGAAAACTCAGCAGTGGCCACAGGACTGGAAAAGGTCAGTTTTCATTCCAATCCCAAAGAGAGGCAAGGCCAAAGAATGCTCAAACTACTGCACAACTGCACTCATCTCACATGCTAGTAAAGTAATGCTCAAAATTCTCCAAGCCAGGCTTCAGTAATATGTGGACCGTGAAATTCCAGATGTTCAAGCTGGTTTTCAAAAAGGCAGAGGAACCAGAGAGCAAATTGCCAACATCCACTGGATCATGGAAAAAGTAAGAGAGTTCCAGAAAAACATCTACTTCTGCTTTATTGACTATGCCAAAGCCTTTTTACTGTGTGGATCACAATAAACTGTGGAAAATTCTGAAAGAGATGGGAATACCAGACCACCTGACCTGCCTCTTGAGAAACCTGTATGCAGCTCAGGAAGCAACAGTTAGAACTGGACATGGAACAACAGACTGGTTCCAAACAGGAAAAGAAGTACGTCAAGGCTATATATTGTCACCCTACTTATTTAACTTCTATGCAGAGTACCTCATGAGAAACTCTGGTTTGGAAGAAGCACAAGCTGGAATCAAGATTGCTGGGAGAAATACCAATAACCTCAGATATACAGATAACACCATCCTTATGGCAGAAAGTGAAGAGGAACTAAAAAGCCTCTTGATGAAAGTGAAAGAGGAGAGTGAAAAAATTGGCTTAAAGCTCAACATTCAGAAAACGAAGATCATGGCATCTGGTCCCATCACTTCATGGGAAATAGATGGGGAAACAGTGGAAACAGTGGCTGACTTATTTTTCTGCATTCCAAAATCACTGCAGATGGTGATTGCAGCCATGAAATTAAAAGACGCTTACTCCTTGGAAGGAAAGTTATGACCAACCTAGATAGCATATTAAAAAACAGAGACATTACTTTGTCAACAAAGGTCCATCTAGTCAAGGCTATGGTTTTTCCAGAAGTCATGTATGGATGTGAGAGTTGGACTATAAAGAAAGCTGAGCGCTGAAGAAATGATGCTTTTGAACTGTGGTGTTGGAGAAGACTCTTGAGAGTCCCTTGGACTGCAAAGAGATCCAACCAGTCCATCCTAAAGGAGATCAGTCCTGGGTGTTCATTGGAAGGACTGATGTTGAAGCTGAAACTCCAATACTTTGGCCACCTGATGTGAAGAGCTGACTCTTCGCATTTGAAAAGACCCTGATGCTGGGAAAGATTGAGGGCAGGAGGAAAAGGGGACAACAGAGGATGAGATGGTTGGATGACATCACCGACTCAATGGACATGGGTTTTGGTGGACTCCAGAGTTGGTGATGGACAGGAAGGCCTGGCGCGCTGCGATTCATGGGGTCGCAAAGAGTGGGACACGACTGAGAGACTGAACTGAACTGATTAATGGAATATAACCTTTAAAAGTTGTGAATCACTATATTGTACACCTGTAACATATATAATATTGTAAAGGGACTGTGCTTTGATTTTAAAAATCAGTTTTTAAAATGGGGCTTTCAAGATCACTATGGCAGGGGGAGAAAAAGAGAGCATATATACCAGCTTTTAATTGCCTAGACCCAATGTGAAAATCTGCTTATGTTCCTTTTGTTCCTACTGACATCAAGGGAAGTTGGGAAATGTAGGGGAGTGCTTAGAATATTTGCTGAACTAGGAGGATCTCTGTCATTTTTGAAGTTTCATTATGTACTAATTATAGTGCTAAGACCTTTACATATAGGGTTTTGCTTCATCCCATTTTTATAAATGTGGAATCTGAAACTTAAGTGCTTATATTGCCCAAGGTCAAATAAAAGTAAGTGGTAGAACCCACATGGGGATTCAGATATGTCTATTTCCAAGAGTCCAAAGGCATAGGCTATACTAATGGAAAAATTTTCCTAAAAACCTCAGAGCCCTTATCTTTATTTTTACTTGTCTTCTGAATCACTCTGAAAACTGAGGGGAAAATGAAAGATTAAAATCCTGAAGTACGATGTTTGCACCATCCAAATTATCTGGGTGACTTAAAGATATGAAGACTTGCGTTTAAGATTGGTGATACTCTTACATTAAGTGCAGCATTTTATTTCTAATATTAAAAAACGTCACCTAGGTAGTATTTCCTCGTGTGCTTTGTTTTATTTTAAAGGAAGATATTTAGGTGTTTTGCACACTTTTGACAGATCGTTTCCAAAGTGACAAAGAAACGAATAATGAAGTAAGTTGATGGCACACAGCTTACAGGGTTGAAATTTCATGTACACCCCCAGAAAAGGAGGCATTGCCCTGGAGGTACCCTGTGACTCATAAACTAAGAACTGTGTGATGCTGTGGTCAAAAAAAAAGGTCTGAAAAAATACCAGAGCAGGGAAAGGTCACTGGCCCCAAACAAATCAGGCTCACCCAAACATCGATCAGATCCATGCCTTCCTCATGGCTGGAGTGGATTCTCTTTGCCGATTTGTGCTGTGAGGAATTACCATTTTTAAATCACCAATCGTCTTTAAAATATGGTCTTGAGTTTTGGCCCCAAACCTAGTCACCTATGTGGTTTGAACACTCAAAAAACTTCATTTACTCAATGATTTTTTTTTAATATTATTTAGAGAAACATCCATATGTTTCAAAACAATACTCTGACCTGTGAGACTTGCCCTTAGTTTGACCTTGTCTCCAAGAACCTTACTGGAGACAATAGGAAAACCTCAAATATTCAGACTAATTGTATGGTGGGGGAGGATAGAAACCAGATGAAGTTAGTGGAAAGTCTGAGTTATAAATGATTCTAAGAAATACCATCCTATTTTTTTCCAAGCTATGTTCAAAATCAAAGTGTTGCTAATAAGTGGCCAAAGGATAGATACTTCCAGTATTAATTCTTACCCTGGTGCCAGTCAGTGGGTTGGGACTCTGTTTTCATTGATTTGAAGCAAAAGGAAAAAAGCAAGAACCATGCAGTGGTTTGTTCACGGGGTTATATTTATCCAGCTTTGAAATTCTAAGTTTATTTAATTCTTAATGTTTTGATTTTTAACTATTTAAGAAAAATGGTGAAATAGGCTTTTTATTTTTTATAAAAGAAGAACGTGTTCATTTAGCAAAGCAAAAACTTGACACCCCTTTGACTCCCAAATACTTTAAAAATTTTACGCATCTGTAAAATCTAACAATGTTGGCCTCAGTGTCTTTAGAAATCTGCCTTTCTTAATGAACAAGTTACAGGTTGGTAAATATCTGGATGTCAATAGCTTTCACCACAAGTCAGTGGAGAGTAGTATTTATAAGTCTGGACTTTGCAGTCAGACCTCCATTCTAACCTTGGGTATACTACTTACAGCAGTAAGACCTTGGGCAAGTCACATGGCATCTCTAGACCACTGTTTCCTCATCTGTAAAATGGGGGTAATATTACAATATAATACATAATATTATATAATAACATGTAATTGCAGCAGAGTACATCATGAGAAATGCTGGGCTAGAAGAAGCGCAAGCTGGAATCAAGATTGCTGGGAGAAATATCAATAACCTCAGATATGCAGATGACACCACCCTTATGGCACAAAGTGAAGAGGAACTAAAAAGTCTCTTGATGAAAGTGAAAGAGGAGAGTGAAAAAGTTGGCTTAAAGCTCAACATTCAGAAAACGAAGATCATGGCATCCAGTCAAATCACTTCATGGCAAATAGATGGGGAAACAGTGGAAACAGTGTCAGACTTTATTTGGGGGGGCTCCAAAATCACTGCAGATGGTGATTGCAACCATGAAATTAAAAGATGCTTACTCCTTAGAAGGAAAGTTATGACCAACCTAGGCCGCATATTAAAAATCAGAGATATTACTTCGCCAACAAAGGTCCATCTAGTCAAGGCTATGGTTTTTCCAGTAGTCATGTATGGATGTGAGAGTTGGACTGTGAAGAAGGCTGAGCGCCGAAGAATTGATGCTTTTGAACTGTGATGTTGGAGAAGACTCTTGAGAGTCCCATGGACTACAAGGAGATCCAACCAGTCCATCCTAAAAGAGATCAGTCCTGGGTGTTCATTGGAGGGACTGATGCTAAAGCTGAAACTCCAATACTCTGGCCACCTCATGCGAAGAGTTGACTCATTGGAAAAGACTCTGATGCTGGGAGAGATTGGGGGCAGGAGGAGAAGGGGACGACCGAGGATGAGATGGCTGGATGGCATCACTGACTCAATGGACATGAGTTAGTGAACTCTGGGAGGTGGTGATGGACAGGGAGGCCTGGCGTGCTGCGATTCATGGGGTCACAGAGTCGGACACGACTGAGCAACTGAACTGAACAGAATAACAGCACAGTATCTATTTCTCAGGGCTTCCCAGGTGGTAAAGAACCTGCCAACGCAGGAAATGTGGATTTGATCTCTGAGTTCAGAAGATCCCTTGGAGAAGGAAATGGCAACCCACTGCAGTATTCTTACCTGGAAAATCCCACGAACAGAGGAGCCTGGCAGGCTACAGTCCATGGGGTCGTGAAAAGTTGTACCCAACTTAGTGACTAAATAACAACAATCTGTTTCTTTGGCAACCCACT